>NC_057805.1:382313703-382354952 GCF_018294505.1 Triticum aestivum
TGGTGGCGCTCACCGCTCGCTGCCACGCGCCCGCTCGCCGGCGGGGACTGCAGCTGCTACTGGGCCTGCGAGGTGCGCGAGTGGGAAGAGAGAGAAAAAGGAAGAGAGAGAGAAAAAGGAGAGAGAGATCGATGGGAGGTGAGTGGGTGACAAGTGGGTCCAAGCCCGGACAAGAGCAGTCGGGGAGGACGCAGAAAGCGTTCGTTCGGTGTCTGCTCGACCGCAAAGCCGAATCAAATTTGCGCTCGGGATGGGACAAGCCGAACCAGAAACGGACGCTTTTTATGGATGGGGTCGCGCGTTGGGCCGCTTCATTTGTCCGTTTAGACCCAAACGGACAAACCCGGATGATTTGGGGTCGCGCGATGGAGTTGGCCTCATACCACGTCCACCCGTGCAGACGCACGTCGCGGGTGTTTCGTCGTCGGCACGCGCAGCTTTACAGGATCACTAGTGGTTGGGGCCTGTCATTGCGGGCCGCTTAAGAGAAAGCTATGCGCACTCATCATCATGTCAAAAAATTTAAAAAATATTCTTTCGTCACGTAAGCATCACAACCATCTTAAAAGAAAAAAAAACCTAGAAAAACTTCTCTCAAAAAAAGTCTCCCTACCATTTAAAAAAAACTCTAAAAAGTATTTTCTCACCATGATCAACCAGCATGCGTCACATGGCGTAGCTGGTTGGCTACCATTCTAGCGTATCTTAATGGGTTTAATGTGAAGATCGTCCTCAAGTACAACGCGTCCCTCTACCGATCAAGCAAGCAACGGGCTGCCCATGTGTTGTCCCGTCGGACCGCAGCGTCCCGTCCCATGGCACTCCACACAGCTGTATCAACTCGCCCGTTGCCACTGTGTTGTCCTTTAGACCGTAGTGTGGGCGGAGCTAAAAATGAAGCAAACCCCGGGCCTACTTTTTTTCGACAACATGAAAAACTTTGGCACTTAAAACTACCTCATACCATTTCTAAATAATTACATGATGCGGAAGCATAGAAAATAAATTTCAATTTCTCAATAAATCTACATTTTAAACTTGATGCTCTATGATCCAAGAAAATAGATAAAACATGACAGAAGCACAAATATTAATATGGGAATATGATAAATTACCAAATCAATTGATCACTTTGTCGGTGCATTCAGTCCCCCCATCGCTTGATTCCCTCGCTTCGAAATGGTAGGCGTATGCATCTCCGTTGTGGGCACCGGTGAAAAGAATCTCTTCATCTTCTATTTCTACAACATAAATGAAATCGCAAATGCATCAATATGAGTTCAACAATACACAATACAATACTGAAATTGCAATCAGCTTTCCTTCTTCTTCCATGACGCGCACGCGCACGGCCGCACGCACGCACCCTATTTTTTCAGTTAAATTTTGTTCAATGTTCATACACAGAGGTTAGCGGGTTAAATTGCAGAATGCGCTACAAGTACAAACTACAACGAATCAAAGAAAGGTCAGGCAGGGCAAGGGAAGAACAGGGGCGAACGGCGCACACAGGGGCGGAGCTGGGCTGCCGGGGAGTGACCAGGAAGCAGGGGCCTGCCGGAGAAATAGATGGCGGTGGTCGGAGAACGGCGACGGCGCCACGGCGGCCAAGCAGGGAGGCGGCGACGCGAGCGCTCAAGACGAGCGTGTCCTGTGCCGCTGTGCGTATGAGTCAGGTCGATCGTGCGGCCGTGGGCTCGTAGCTGGTGCGTGTAGTGCGTGCGCGTGGATCGCTGGTTTTGGGCCTCCTTTCACTGGGCTGAACCCCGGGCCCAAAAGAAAATTTATGTACACTGGGAAAAAATCCCACGCCCCGGGCCCAGCTCCGCCCTGGTGCTGCGGGGCACGGTCTATCGCCGCCCCGAGGCTGACCGCTTTAGGTCATCCCCGTCAATGACGGCGCCAGCCTCAAGAATTTGTGGGGTTAATGGTTTTTTTTTGATTTTTTTCTTCATGATGAACAGTAATTCTTGTTTGTTTTTCCAAATAGATGTGGGGTCGGCTGACCCCACAGCTTACACATAGATTCGCCTCTGGTTCCCGTGGCTGCATCGACCCTCGCGTTGTCATTGCATCGCCCCATTCGGGCGTAGCGAGTGTGGCATGCGGTCTCTGCCGTCGTCCCGTGGTTCTCCCTGTGTCTGCACCGACTCGCGTGCTCCCGCTACGTCGCCCCTTCAGACCGTAGTGCCGCGGCCCGTGGTCCATAGCCGCCGAGAGGCTGTCCGCTCCAGGCCGTCCCCGTGGTTGCACCGAGCCTCGCGCTGCCGCTGCGTCGCCCAATCGGGCCGTAGCGAGCGTGGCACACGGTCCTTACCGCCGCCCTGAGGTCTTCGTGGTTGTCGCCTGACCCGTGCGCTACCGCTGCGTCGCCCCTTCGGGCCGGAGCACCGCGACACGCGGTCAACTTCACAATCCACACGCATCGACTTCTATGTGGTATGCGCCACGCCGCCTTCCTAGTCGCGGGAACGCCACCGTCCGCACTGGTCTTCGTCATGTCGTCGGGTATTTCCTCGCCTACATCGAGCACTGTCTCCGCCGCCGTCTCCTCAGGCCGCCGCCGTCGCCGCTCTTCTTCCCGGTCCACGACGACTACCTTGACACCGGCCACCCCAACTCGACATCGACCACGGCGTCCGTCGCACAGCTACCTCGACCACGGCTACACCACCCTACGCTCTCAGCTACATCGACATCGGCACAAAGGGCTACCGCCTTACTTGAGCAACCTCGTCGGTTTTCACTCAGCCACGACTTCCGTGATGCATCGACCGTTATGACTGTGGGAAGGATGTCGTCGTCTTACCTTCAGATTCTTCTCCAGTCTCACCGTCTGTGTCGCTACCATTGCGACTGCAGGGGATGTTGAGTATCATGATTAGTTAGGAAATATGAGATAGACTAGGATTTATTTCTACCTTGTCTTGTACTCCAAGTTGACCATGTACTCCTATATATACATCCACTAGGCTCAAACAATAAACAACAATTCCATCATATCCCATCTATTCCTCCAACAGAAGTTTAAAATACAACTAATCAAAGTATCACAATTGGGAGAGCAAAGTATCATAAACTCTCCATGTCTCATTTGCTATGGTGGAACTCTCCTTTCAGATTGACCACATTCTTAACGAGGATGTTGGGGAACGTAGCAATAATTCAAAATTTTCTTATGTGTCACCAAGATCAATCTAGGAGATGCTAGCAACAAAAGAGAGGGAGTGCATCTTCATACCCTTGAAGATCGCTAAGCGGAAGCGTTACAAGAACGCGGTTGACGGAGTCGTACTCGCGGCAATTCAAATCGCGGAAGATCCGATCTAGCGCCGAACGGACGGCGCCTCCGCGTTCAACACACGTACAGCCCGGGGACGTCTCCTCCTTCTTGATCCAGCAAGGTGAGAGGAGAAGTTGAGGGAGAACTCCGGCAGCACGACGGCATGGTGGTGGAGCTTGTGGTATTCCTGCAGGGCTTCGCCAAGCTCTACGGAGGAGAAGGAAGAGTTGGAGGAGGAGAGGGTTGCGCCAGGCCAGGGGGTGCGGCTGCCCTCTCTCCCCCTCACTATATATAGGGGGAAGGGGGTGGAGGAGGCGCCCTAGGGTTCCCTAGGGGAGGGGCGGCGGCCACAGGGGAAACCCTAGATGGGTTTGGGCGCCCCCACCCGTGGGAAACTTGCCCCCCAAGCCGGGAGGGGTGGCTGCCCTAGGGGAGACGCCCCACCTCTCCACGTTACGTGAGAGGGGTTGGGAGGGGCGCACAACCCCTTAGTGGGCTGGTGTGCCCCTCCCCTTGGCCCATAAGGCCCCCCAACGCTTGCCGGGGCCTCCGAAACACCTTTCGGTCACGCTGGTCGTCACCCGGTACTCCCAGAACAATTCCGGACTCCAATATCCTTCGTCCAATATATCGATCTTCACCTCTGAACCACTCCGGAGTTCCTCGTCACGTCCGGGATCTCATCCGGGACTCCGAACAACCTTCGATAACCATATACTATTTCCCATAACAACTCTAGCGTCACCGAACCTTAAGTGTGTAGACCCTACGGGTTCGGGAACCATGCAGACATGACCGAGACACCTCTCCGGCCAATAACCAATAGCGGGATCTGGATACCCATATTGGCTCCCACATGTTCCACGATGATCTCATCGGATGAACCACGATGTCGGGGATTCAATCAATCCCGTATACAATTCCCTTTGTCTATCGGTATGTTACTTGCCCGAGATTCGATCGTCGGTATCCCAATACCTCGTTCAATCTCGTTACCGGCAAGTCTCTTTACTCGTTCCGTAACGCATGATCCCGTGGCTAACTCCTTAGTCACATTGAGCTCATTATGATGATGCATTAGCGAGTGGGCCCAGAGATACCTCTCCGTCATACGGAGTGACAAATCCCAGTCTCGATTCGTGCCAACCCAACAGACACTTTCAGAGATACATGTAGTGCACCTTTATAGCCACCCAGTTACGTTGTGACGTTTGGTACACCCAAAGCATTCCTACGGTATCCGGGAGTTGCACAATCTCATGGTCTAAGGAAACAATACTTGACATTAGAAAAGCTCTAGCAAAACGAACTACACGATCTTGTGCTATGCTTAGGATTGGGTCTTGTCCATCACATCATTCTCCTAATGATGTGATCCCGTTATCAATGACATCCAATGTCCATGGTCAGGAAACCATAACCATCTATTGATCAACGAGCTAGTCAACTAGAGGCTCACTAGGGACATGTTGTGGTCTATGTATTCACACATGTATTACGGTTTCCAGTTAATACAATTATAGCATGAACAATAGACAATTATCATGAACAAGGAAATATAATAATAACCATTTTATTATTGCCTCTAGGGCATATTTCCAACAGTCTCCCACTTGCACTAGAGTCAATAATCTAGTTCACATCACTATGTGATTGCAATGAATCCAACACCCATGGGGTTTGTTCATATCTCGCTTGTGAGAGAGGTTATTAGTCAACGGGTCTGAACCTTTCAGATCCGTGTGTGCTTTACAAATCTCTATGTCATCTTGTAGATGCAGCTATCACGCGCTACTTGGAGCTATTCCAAATAACTGCTCTACTATACGAATCCAGTTTACTACTCAGAGTCATCCGGATTAGTGTCAAAGTTTGCATCGACGTAACCCTTTACGACGAACTCTTTTACCACCTCCATAATCGAGAAAATTCCTTAGTCCACTAGTTACTAAGGATAAGTTCGACCGCTGTCATGTGATCCATTCTTGGATCACTCTTGTACCCCTTGACTAACTCATGGCAAGGCACACTTCTGGTGCGGTACACAGCATAGCATACTGTAGAGCCTACGTCTAAAGCATAGGGGACGACCTTCGTCCTTTCTCTCTCTTATGCCATGGTCAGGTCTTGAGTCTCACTCAATACTCACACCTTATAACACAGCCAAGAACTCCTTCTTTGCTGATCTATTTTGAACTCCTTCAAAATCTTGTCACGGTATGTATTCATTTGAAAGTACTATTAAGCGCTTTGATCTATCCTTATAGATCTTGATGCTCAATGTTCAAGTAGCTTAATACAGGTTTTCCATTGAAAAACACTTTTCAAACAACCCTATATGCTTTCCAGAAATTCTACATCATTTCCGATCAACAATATGTCAACAACATATACTCATCAGAAATTCTATATTGCTCCCACTCACTTCTTTGGAAATACAAGTTTCTCATAAACCTTGTATAAACCCAAAATCTTTGATCATCTCATCAAAGCGCATATTCCAACTCCGAGATGCTTACTCCAGTCCTTAGAAGGATCACTGGAGCTTTGCATACTTGTTAGCATCTTTCAGGATTGACAAAACCTTCTGGTTGTATCACATACAACCTTTCCTCATGAAAATCGTCGAGGAAACAATGTTTTGACATCCTATCTGCAAGATTTCATAAATAATGCAGTAACTGCTAATATAATTCCAACAGACTCTTAGCATCGCTACGAGTGAGAAAGTCTCATTGTAGTCAACTCCTTGAACTTGTCGGAAAACATCTTAACGATAAGTCGAGCTTTCTTAATGGTGACACTTACCATCATTGTCCGTCTTCCTTTTAAAATCCATCTGTACCCAAGAGCCTTACGACCATCAAGTAGTTCTTCCAAAGTCTATACTTTGTTTTTATACATGGATCCTCTCTCGGATTTTATGGCCTCGAGCCATTCGTCGGAATCCGGGCCCACCATCGCTTCTCCATAGCTCGTAGGTTCATTGTTGTCTAGCAACATGACTTCCAAGACAGGATTACCGTACCACTCTGAAGTAGTACGCATCCTTGTCAACCTACGAGGTTTGGTAGTGACTTGATCCGAAGTTTCATGATCACTATCATAAGCTTCCACTTCAATTGGTGTAGGTGCCACAGGAACAACTTCCTGTGCCTTGCTACACACTAGTTGAAGTGACGGTTCAATAACCTCATCAAGTCTCCACCATCCTCCCACTCAATTCTTTCGAGAGAAACTTTTCCTCGAGAAAGGACCCGTTTCTAGAAACAATCACTTTTGCTTCCGGATCTGAAATAGGAGGTATACCCAACTATTTTGGGTATTCTATGAAGATGCATTTATCCGCTTTGGGTTCGAGCTTATCAGCCTGAAACTTTTTCACATAAGCGTCGCAGCCCCAAACTTTTAAGAAACGTCAGCTTAGGTTTCTCTAAACCATAGTTCATACGGTGTCGTCTCAATGGAATTGCGTGGTGCCCTATTTAAAGTGAATGCGGTTGTCTCTAATGCCTAAACCATAAACGATAGTGGTAATTCGATAAGAGACATCATGGTATGCACCATATCCAATAGGGTGCAGTTATGATGTTCGGACACACCATCACACTATGGTGTTCCAGGCGGTATTAGTTGTGAAAATATTTCCACAATGTCTTAATTGTGTGCCAAACTCGTAACTCAGATATTCATCTCTATGGTCATATCATAGACATTTTATCCTCTTGTCACGACGATCTTCAACTTTACTCTGAAATTACTTGAACCTTTCAATAATTTAGACTTGTGTTTCATCAAGTAAATATACTTAGCATCTACTCAAATCATCCGTGAAGTAAGAACATAACGATATCCACTGCGTGCCTCAGCACTCATTGGACTGCACACATCAAAATGTATTACTTCCAACAAGTTGCTCTCTTGTTCCATCTCACTGAAAACGAGGCCTTTCAGTCATCTTGCCCATGTGGTATGATTTGCATGTGTCAAGTGATTCAAAATCAGGTGAGTCCAAATGATCCATCTGTATGGAGTTTCTTCATGCATATATACCAATAGACATGGTTCGCATGTCTCAATCTTTTCAAAAACGAGTGAGTCCAAAGATCCATCAACATGGAGCTTCTTCATGCATTTTATACCAATATGACTCAAATAGCAGTGCCACAAGTATGTGGTACTATCATTACTATCTTATATCTTTTGGCATGAACATGTGTATCACTACGATCGAGATTCAATAAACCATTCATTTTAGGTGCAAGACCATTGAAGGTATTATTCAAATAAAAAGAGTAACCATTATTCTCCTTAAATGAATAACCGTATTGCGATAAACATAATCCAATCATGTCTATGCTCAACGCAAACACCAAACTCGATGGTAGAGGGAGCATGCGATGCTTGATCACATCAACCTTGGAAACACTTCCAACACATATCGTCATCTCATCTTTAGCTAGTCTCCATTTATTCCGCAGCTTTTATTTCGAGTTACTAACACTTAGCAACCGAACCGGTATCTAATACCCTGGTGCTACTAGGAGTACTAGTAAAGTACACATTAATATAATGTATATCCAATATACTTCTGTCGACCTTGCTAGCCTTCTCATCTACGAAGTACCTAGGGCAGTTCTGCTTCAGTGACCGTTCCCCTCATTTCAGAAGCACTTAGTCTCGGGTTTGGGTTCAACCTTGGGTTTCTTCACTAGAGCAGCAACTGATTTGCCGTTTCATGAAGTATCCCTTCTTGCCCTTGCCCTTCTTGAAACTAGTGGTTTTACTAACCATCAACAATTGATGCTCCTACTTGATTTCTACTTTCGCGGTGTCAAACATCGCGAATAGCTCAAGGATCATCATATCTGTCCCTGATATGTTATAGTTCATCACGAAGCTCTAGTAGCTTGGTGGCAGTGACTTTGGAGAACTATCACTATCTCATCTGGAAGACAACTCCCACTCGATTCAAGCGATTGTAGTACTCAGACAATCTGAGCACATGCTCAACGATTGAGCTTTTCTCCCTTAGTTTGTAGGATTAAGAAACTTGTCGGAGGTCTCACACCTCTTGACGTGGGCACAAGCCTGAAATCCCAATTTCAGCCCTTGAAACATCTCATATGTTCCGCGACGTTTCAAAACGTCTTCGGTGCCTCAATTCTATACCGTTTTAACATTACGCACTGAACTATCACGTAGTCATCAAAACGTGTATGCCAGATGTTTGCAACATCTACAAATGACGCTCGAGGTTCAGCACACCGAGCGGTGCATTAAGGACATAAGCCTTCTGTGCAGCAATGAGGATAATCCTCAGTTTACGGACCCAGTCCGCATAATTTCTACTATCAACTTTCAACTAAATTTTCTCTAGGAACATATCTTAAACAGTAGAACCAAAGCGTAAGCTACAACATAATTTGCAAAGACCTTTTGACTCGTGATAATTAAGTTCATCTGATTATTTAATGAACTCCCACTTAGATAGACATCCCTCTAGTCATCTAAGTGATACATGATCCGAGTCAACTAGGCCGTGTCCGATCATCACGTGAGACGGACTAGTCATCATCGGTGAACATCTTCATGTTGATCGTATTTGCTAGACTCATGTTTGACCTTTCGGTCTCTTGTGTTCCGAGGCCATGTCTGTACATGCTAGGCTCGTCAAGTCAACCTAAGTGTTTTGCATGTGTAAATCTGGCTTACACCCGTTGTATGCGAACGTTAGAATCTATCACACCCAATCATCACGTGGTGCTTCGAAACAACGATCCTTCGCAACGGTGCACAGTTAGGGGGAACACATTCTTGAAATTTTAGAGAGGGATCATCTTATTTATGCTACCGTCGTTCTAAGCTAATAAGATGTAAACACATGATAAACATCACATGCAATCAAATAGTGACATGATATGGCCAATATCATTTTGCTCCTTTTGATCTCCATCTTCGGGGCGCCATGATCATCATCGTCACCGGCATGACACCATGATCTCCATCATCGTGTCTTCATGAAGTTGTCTCGCCAACTATTACTTCTACTACTATGGCTAACGGTTTAGCAATAAAGTAAAGTAATTACATGGCGTTAATCAATGACACGCAGGTCATACAATAAATTAAGACAACTCATATGGCTCCTGCCGGTTGTCATACTCATCGACATGCAAGTCGTGATTCCTATTACAAGAACATGATCAATCTCATACATCACATATATTTCATTCATCACATCCTTTGGCCATATCACATCACACGACACATGCTGCAAGAACAAGTTAGATGTCCTCTAATTGTTGTTGCAAATTTTTACGTGGCTGCTATAGGTTTCTAGCAAGAACATTTCTTACCTATGCCAAAACCACAACGTGATATGCCAATTTCTATTTACCCTTCATATGGACCCTTTTCATCGAATCCGATCCGACTAAAGTGGGAGAGACAGACACCCGCTAGCCACCTTATGCAATTAGTGCATGTCAGTCGGTGGAACCTGTCTCACGTAAGAGTACGTGTAAGGTCAGTCCGGGCCGCTTCATCCCACAATGCCGCCGAATCAAGATAAGACTAGTAACGGTAAGCAAATTGAACAAATCATCGCCCACAACTACTTTGTGTTCTACTCGTGCATAGAATCTACGCATAGACCTAGCTCTGATACCACTGTTGGGGAACGTAGCAATAATTCAAAATTTTCCTATGTGTCACCAAGATCAATCTAGGAGATGCTAGCAACGAGAGAGAGGGAGTGCATCTTCATACCCTTGAAGATCGCTAAGCGGAAGCGTTACAAGAACGCGGTTGACGGAGTCGTACTCGCGGTGATTCAAATCGCGGAAGATCCGATCTAGCGCCGAACAGATGGCGCCTCCGCGTTCAACACACGTACAGCCCAGGGACGTCTCCTCCTTCTTGATCCAGCAAGGGGAGAGGAGAAGTTGAGGAAGAACTCCGGCAGCACGACGGCGTGGTGGTGGAGCTTGTGGTATTCCTGCAGGGCTTCGCCAAGCTCTACGGAGGAGAAGGAAGAGTTGGAGGAGGAGAGGGCTGCTCCAGGCCAGGGGGTGCATCTGCCCTCTCTCTCCCTCACTATATATAGGGGGAAGGGGGTGGAGGAGGCGCCCTAGGGTTCCCTAGGGGAGGGGCGGCGGCCACAGGGGAAACCCTAGATGGGTTTGGGCGCCCCCACCCCTGGGAAACTTGCCCCCCAAGCCGGGAGGGGTGGCTGCCCTAGGGGAGGTGCCCCTACCTCTCCACGTTACGAGAGGGGTTGGGAGGGGCGCACAGCCCCTTAGTGGGCTGGTGTGCCCCCTCCCCTTGGCCCATAAGGCCCCCCAATGCTTGCCGGGGCCCCCGAAACACCTTTCGGTCACGCTGGTCGTCACCCGGTACTCCCAGAACAATTCCGGACTCCAATACCGTTCGTCCAATATATCGATCTCCACCTCCGAACCACTCCGGAGTTCCTCGTCACGTCCGGGATCTCATCCGGGACTCCGAACAACCTTCGGTAACCACATACTATTTCCCATAACAACTCTAGCGTCACCGAACCTTAAGTGTGTAGACCCTACGGGTTCGGGAACCATGCAGACATGACCGAGACACCTCTCCGGCCAATAACCAATAGCGGGATATGGATACCCATATTGGCTCCCACATGTTCCACGATGATCTCATCGAATGAACCACGATGTCGGGGATTCAATCAATCCCGTATACAATTCCCTTTGTCTATCGGTATGTTACTTGCCCGAGATTCGATCGTCGGTATCCCAATACCTCGTTCAATCTCGTTACCGGCAAGTCTCTTTACTCGTTCCGTAACGCATGATCCCGTGGCTAACTCCTTAGTCACATTGAGCTCATTATGATGATGCATTACCGAGTGGGCCCAGAGATACCTCTCCGTCATACGGAGTGACAAATCTCAGTCTCGATTCGTGCCAACCCAACAGACACTTTCAGAGATACCTGTAGTGCACCTTTATAGCCACCCAGTTACGTTGTGACGTTTGGTACACCCAAAGCATTCCTACGGTATCCGGGAGTTGCACAATCTCATGGTCTAAGGAAACGATACTTGACATTAGAAAAGCTCTAGCAAAACGAACTACACGATCTTGTGCTATGCTTAGGATTGGGTCTTGTCCATCACATCATTCTCCTAATGATGTGATCCCGTTATCAATGACATCCAATGTCCATGGTCAGGAAACCATAACCATCTATTGATCAACGAGCTAGTCAACTAGAGGCTCACTAGGGACATGTTGTGGTCTATGTATTCACACATGTATTACGGTTTCCAGTTAATACAATTATAGCATGAACAATAGACAATTATCATGAACAAGGAAATATAATAATAACCATTTTATTATTACCTCTAGGGCATATTTCCAACAGAGGAATGCAACCATCTGCGCATGGACCATCGCAAGTGAAAGTGCAATCATGCCCTTACATATTATACTGAGAACTCCATTGGCAATGAACGATACACCTAAGTTTTGGCTCGGATTTTGGCTATGAGTTAGTTAACATTCGTAGTGGCAACACTACAACACATATTATCCGGCTTTCTCTTGAAGAGTGTGTGTATGTGGTAATAAACAAGTAATGATCACAAGAGCTAGAAAGAGACAACATATTAGTTCATAGTACTAAGCCAGAACGAAACTCTATGCATGTATCATTTTGTAGCGACCCGACCCAATACAGTCAAGTCTCTGTGTGCTTTTTGTGCCATCCCTAGATCAGTATGCTGGCACACACAGTACCTATATACAACATACATGTGAAATAAATCAATATGTGTGTGTGATACGTCTCCGATGAAACAAATACATGTGAAATAAATACTGTAGATCCAGAGTATACCTTATTTATTAACGCAAGACGGTGCTCGAGGGGCCCACAAGGCACCAGGGTATACTTCGATGAAATACCATATATAACATACATGTGAAATAAATACTGTAGATCCAGAGTATACCTTATTTATCACATCGGAAATAAATCAATATGGGTGTGTGATACGTCTCCGTCGTATCTATAATTTTTTATTGTTTCATGCCAATTCTACAACTTCCATATATTTTGGCAACATTTTATATTATTTTTGGGACTAACATATTGGTCCAGTGCCCAGTGCCAGTTCCTGTTTGTTGCATGTTTTTTGTTTCGCAGAATATCCATATCAAACGAAGTCCAAACGTGATAATATTTTATGAAAAATTATTTTGAAATATATGTGATTTTTGGGAAGAAGAATCAACGCAATACGGTGCTCGAGGGGCCCACAAGGCACCAGGGTGCACCCAGGTGTGTTGTGGGCACCCCGTAAGTCGGTTGCTGCCCATCTTTTGCAGCAATAAAGATATTTTATGGAAAACAATCGTGTTAATATTTCAGCCTAATCGGAGTTACGGGTCTCCGGGAATTTCAGAAATGGTTTTCGGCCAGAAAATAGGAACACGAAACAAAAGAGAAGACAGAGAGAGATCCAATCTCGGAGGGGCTCCTGCCCCTCCGCCGCCATGGAGACCATGGACCAGAGGGGTAACTCTCCTCCCATCTAGGGAGGAGGCCAAGGAATAAGAAGAAGGAGGGGGTCTCTCTCCCCTTCTCCCCCGATGGCGCCGGAACACCGCTGTGGCAATCATCCTGACAACGATCTACACCAAAAACTTCGCCGCCATCATCACCAACTCTCTCCCCCTCTATGCAGCGGTGCAACTTCTCTTATCCCCACTGTAATCTCTACTTAAACATGGTGCTTAATGTTACATATTATTATCCACTGGTGTGTTGCCATCCTATGATGTTTGAGTAGATACGTTTTGTCCTATGGGTTGATTGATGCTTGTGATTGGTTTGAGTTGTATGTTTTATTTTGGTGCTGTCCTATGGTGCCCTCCATGTCACGCAAGCGTGTGGGATTATTGCTATAGGGTGTTGCAATATTTAAATGGGATTCTCTTATGATGGGTGGCGAGAGTGACATAAGTTTATACCCGTGTAAGGGGGTTGCTGCGTATGGGAGTAAAGAGGACTTGATACTTAATACTATGGTTGGGGTTTACCTTAATGATATTTAGTAGTCGCGGATGCCTGCTAGAGTTCCATTCGTAAGTGCATATGATCCAAGTACAGAAAGTATGTTAGCTCATGCCTCTCCTTCATATAAAATTGCAATAATGATTACCGGTCTAGTTATCGATTGCCTAGGGACAAATCCTTCTCTTGTGTTACAAAAAGCTATCTACTCTTTTATTATCTTGCAAATTACTCGTAGTTTTATTCTCTCTAATACATCTAGTTTTATCCTTGCAAACTTATCCTATCACCTACAAAATAGTTTCATACTTGTTCTAGGTAAAGCGGACGTTAAGTGCGCGTAGAGTTATATCGGTGGTCGATAGAACTTGAAGAGAATATCAATTCTACCTTTAGCTCCTCGTTGGATTCGACACTCTAATTTATCGAAAAAGCTACAATTGATCCCCTATACTTGTGGGTTATCAAGACATTTTTCTCGCGTCGTTGCCGGGGAGCAATAGCGTGGGGTGAATATTCTCGTGTGTGCTTGTTTGCTTTATCACTAAGTAGATTTTATTTTCTGTTCTAAGTTGTTCTCTTTCTTTAGTTATGGATATGGAACATGAAATACCAAAAAAATTAGTTGTACTTGTTACTCACGGAGATGGGGAACCTCCTAATACGCTCGATGCTCATTGTGTTGAAAATGTAAAACACTACTTTAATAATCCTGAGAAAACCCCATTCAACTTGATAATGGGAGACACGTTGGATCAGCATGAATACTTTAGGGATTATCGCTTGGCTCAAAAAGGGAAACTCTCATGGGATCAAATTAATTATTTCCAACGGTATGCTTGGGATTTATGCTTGAGATATGATTATACTTGTTGCTCTAGGATGAAGACTCCACACATTCCCTTTTTATATGAATTTAATGATAATGAAACCTTGCCTTCTTATGCTAATGGTATATATGATTACTATTATCTGGAACGAAGAGAAGAATTTGTTGCTTTTAAGGGTGCTCATGAAATTGAATCTTTGTTTGAAAAGTATGAAGATTGTGATGATGCTATTTATAGATATGAAAATTATGCTATACTTAAATATTCCTACGAGAATTATAAATATAATGCCGATATTGATGAATTTATTGAGAAAGTCTCCGCTGTCCAAGAAGAGGCTAATATTTTCTAGGAAACTATGGAAGAAGAAACTGCTGAAATTGTGAGCTCATTAGATGAAAAAGATGACGAGGAGAGCAACAAAGAAAATGAGGAAGAGTGGATTAGATACCCGTGCCCACCTTCTAATGAGAGTAACTCTTCAACTCATACATTGTTTAACTTCTTTCGTGCTTACCAAAGGATGAATGCTATGGTGATTGCTATGATCCCTTGGATTCATTTGAAATATCCCTTTTTGATGAAATTGATGCTTGCTATGCTTGTGGCCAAGATGTCAATTTGAATTATGCTTATGGAGATGAACTTGCTATAGTTCTTTATGTTAAGAATGAAATTGTTGCTATTTCACCCACACATGATAGTCCTATTATCTTTTTAAATTCTCCCAACTACACTATATCAGATAAGTTTGCTCTTGTTAAAGATAATATTAATGGGTTGTGTTTTACCATTGCACATGATAATTTTGATGAATATAATATGCATGTGCGTGCTGCTCCTACTTGTAATTATTATGAGAGAGGAACTACATCTCCGTCTCTCTATGTTTCAATACGATAAAATTGAAAGAAATTGCTTATGCTATGTATCGACCTTTATTATGTGTGCATGAGTTGTTATTTTATGAAATGCCAATGCATAGGAAGAGAGTTAGACTTCTTCATTATGTAATATACATTTATTTGTTCTCACTACTAAATTACAAATCATTTTTAATTAAAATTGTCTTTGATATACCTTGTGATCTGGGTGGATCAATTACTTGAGAACCTTATGCCTAGCTTAATGGCTTTAAAGAAAGAGCTGCTAGCGAGACAACCCGGAAGTTTTAGAGAGTCATTTATTTCTGTTGTGTGCTTTTAAAAAGTTTAAAAACCAAAAAAATATAGAGAGGAACCTATAACTTTACAAAAATAAAAGTGAAAATGATAAAGACAAGCACCGTTAAAGTGGGAGCTAGCCTTGAACTTTGTCCATGCCCATGGAAACTTTGTGAATCTTAATTATAGAAACTTTTCAACAAAAATAATTATCCCCTTGTACAAATCCATTGTATTATAAAAATAATGTGCCAAGATTTGCCTTTAGGATGTTTAAATTGCTTGTTTGGTGTGTGCAGTGCACAAACATAAACTTTTGCTGTAGTGCGTGAATTTAAAGTTTTTACTGGAACATGCAAAAGTTCTGAATTTTTTACACTGCTACGATTTTTTATTATGTACTAATTTTCAGAATTTTGGGAGTTACAGAAGTATGGTCATTGTTCGAATTGCTACAGACTGTTCTGTTTTTGACAGATTCTGTTTCTATTGCGTTGTTCGCTTGTTTTGATGAATCTATGGATTGTATCGAGGGGTATAAGCCATGGTGAAGTTAGAATAAAGTGGGTATAATGCAATGATAAAATATGAATGCAACAATACTTAAAGTAGTGATTTGCTCTATTATACTAACGGATCTCACGAAGGTTTGGTTAAGTTTTGTGTGGATGAAGTGTTCGAAGATTGAAGAGGTATCGATATGAGGAGAAGAAGGAGAGGCAAGAGTTCAATATTGGGGATGACCAGGGCACCTCAAGTAAATATTCAAGGGGACTCAAGCGTCTAAGCTTGGGGATGCCCTGGAAGGCATCCTATCTTTCTTCAACAAGTATCTGTATGTTTCGGTTTTTGTTTTGTTCACATGATATCGTGAATTCTTGGAGCGTTGTGTGATTTTGAATTTTCTTTTAGTAATGCACCATGCTGGTACGAGATAGTCCTTGGTTGATTTATAGAATGCTCTTTGCACTTCACTTATATCTTTTGAGTATGGCTTTATAGAATGCTTCATTTTCTTCGCTTATATCATTTGAAGTTTGGATGTCTTTTTCTCTACATATAGAAAACCGTCATTTATAGAATGCTCTTTTGATTCACTTATATTTGTTAGAGCATGGGCAAGTATTTTGTAGAAAGAATTAAACTCTCTTGCTTCACTTATATCTATTTAGAGAGTCAATAGGAATTGGTCATTCACATGGTTAGTCATAAAATCCTACATAAAACTTGTAGATCACTAAATATGATATGTTTGATTCCTTGCAACAGTTTTGCGATATAGAGATGGTAATATGTGAGAGGTACTAGTGAATGATTGTGTTTAGTAGGAATATTGGTGTTAAGGTTTGTGATTCTCGAAGCATGCACGTATAGTCTCTCGTTATGCTATGAAGTTGGAGCATGATTTATTATTGAGTGTCTTCCTTTGCGTGGAGGTCAGGGGCACGCGATGGTTAACTCCTACCAACCTCCCCCCTAGGGGCATGCGTAGTAGTACTTTGCTTCGAGGGCTAATAAACTTTTGCAATAAGTATGTGACTTCTTTATGACTAATGTGAGTCCATGGATTGTACGCACTCCATCTTTCCGCAATTTGCTAGCGTCTTCGGTACCGTGCATTGACCTTTCTCACCTTGAGAGTTGGTGCAAACTTCGCCGGTGCATCCAAACCCCGTGATATGATACACTCAATCACACATAAGCCTCATTATATCTTCCTCAAAACAGCCACCATACCTACCTATTATGGCATTTCCATAGCCATTCCAAGATATATTGCCGTGCAACTTCCATCATCATCATATACATGACTTGAGCATTCATTTTCATATTGCTTTGCATGATCATAAGATAGCTAGCATGATGTTTTCATGGCTTGTCCGTTTTTGGATATCTTTGCTATCCTAGATCATTGCACATCCTGGTACACTGCCAGAGGCATTCATATAGAGTCATACTTTGTTCTAGGTATCAAATTATAATTTTTTGAGTTGTAAGTAAATAGAAGTGTGATGATCATCATTATTCACTATTAGAGCATGTCCCGGTGAGGAAAGGATGATGGAGACTATGATTCCCCCACAAGTCGGGATGAGACTCCGGAAGAAAAGAAAAAAGAAAAGAAAAAAAGAGGCCAAAAAGAGCCCACCAAAAAAGGAATACAAAAAAATGAGAGAAAAAGAGAGAAGGGGATCCTTTTCCACACTTGTGCTTTAGAGTAGCACCATGTTTTTCATATAGAGAGTCTCCTATGTTGTCACTTTCATATACTAGGGGGAATTTTTCATTATAAAACTTGGCTTTTATATTCCGATGATGGGCTTCCTCAAATGCCTGAGGTCTTCGAGCAAGCAAGTTGGATGCACACCCACTTAGTTTCATGATGAGCTTTCATACACTTATAGCTCTTAGTGCATCTGTTGCATGGTAATCCCTACTCGCATTGATATCAATTGATGGGCATCTCCATGGCTCATTAATCTCTTCTTTTTTGCCGCGTCAATGTGAGACTTTCTTCTTTTTTGCCTTCTCCATATTAATCTCTACCACCGTACTCTATTCCCACCCATAGTGCTATATTCATGGCTTGCGCTCATGTATTGCTTGGGGGTTGAAAAAGCTGAAGTGCGTTAAAAGGTATGAGCCAATTGCTTGGCTGACACCGGGGTACACTACAAAAAAAATACACTTCCGTGATGATACGTGTTTGTCACAGTAGGTCGCATTTTTTGTCATGCATGTACATCCATGACAAATTTATGACAGAATCAAGATAGTCATACCTGTGCTGTCGTAGAAGTGTTCCATGACATTACCAAAATTATCATTACGAAAGTGTCCACTTCCATGACGATAAATCGCACGTCACAGAAGTGCTTTCGTCAAGGGTGACCGACACATGGCATCCACCGTAACAGAACGCCGTTAAGCTATCGGGTCCGGTTTTGGATTCGATAACCCGTTAACAGCCCCGACCAATGGGGATTTTCCACGTGTAAAATCATCATTGGCTGGAGGAAACACGTGTCGGCTCACCGTTGGGACAGATGTCATCCACTCATTGGACACAAAGCGTCTATGATACGTCGACACGTGGCACGGCCCAACAGAGGCCCATTCGTGTGAAAAGGCCGGCCCGTTTGACTTGGTCAAAAGGTGGCGGCCCGGCCCACGGCAAGCCTGTTAACGGCCTGTTCGCATATAGCCCATTTACAGCCAGCTATCCCAGGGCCCGTTTACGGCCTATCCGAATTAGGCCCAGTAGCGCCATCTGGGCCGTCCAATATAATTCCAACCCGTTTTAACTTCCGGCCCATGTATGGCCCATGACGTCTTTCGGCCCATATGATGCCCTTAGTAACCCTCGGCCCCTTAACGGCCCGTGGTAAAACTGGCCCGCAATGAACAGTGTATCACTTTATACCCATTAACGACCCATTATTACGTTGGGCCGTTTCCAGCCCATGATATCTTTTGGCCTTCTCAGGGCTCATTTAATCTTGGGCTCATTTCCAGCATTCGGTTACTTACGGCCCATTACTGTCATTTTCTGCTTGTGGGCCAAATTCAACCCGTGGTTACAGTCGGCCCGTTTGCGGCCCGTTAATACGTTGGGCCATTTTCATGTCGAAAAAAACCCGTTGGGCTGTTTTCATAGAGTTATCAAATACGGTCGATAAACGGCCCGTTATTATCCACGAATAGTACGGCCCATGATTGGCGAAATGATGATACGCCCCGTAGAAGGCCCATGGATCGTACGACCCGTAAAAGGCCCATGGATCGTACGACCCGTAGAAGGCCCATGGATCCTACGTCCCGTATAGATGGCCAATGGATCCTACGGCCCGTAGAAGGCCCATGGATCATGCGGCTCGCAGGAGGCCCAGGGTTACAACAGTCAGTGTGTTGCCATGATTATTAGAAAAACACAGAAAAAGAACTACAGTGACTACAAGCAAACAACTAAACAAGACAATAAGGAAATAAATAAGCAAGCAATTAATGCTAGCCTATTACCGCTATTACACATATTACATCCACTGGGCATCAAAGTTCGCCACCAGTGCAAATATAGGGAACAAACCAGCATATTATATACACTGGCCGTCAAAATTGGCCACCCGTGCAAATAAACGCGACAACAAAACAAGAGCATAACTGAAACAACTTCATAAGAGCTCAAGAAACGTGGTATCCACCATGCTGGCAATAAGCTTAGCAAGCTTATTAGCTTTGTCCTGTTTGGCGCTAAAATCCTCCAACGCTTGCTGTTGCACCATAAAGTATGCATCTGAATGCTCCAGGGACTTCCGCAGTCCTTCCGCTTCTTATCGCAGCATAGCTGATCGATGTCTTTCAGCTTGTAGTTGAGACTCAAGAAACCGAACTGATTCAGACAGTGAGTTTGAATAGCTTGTGCAAGCGGTAGTGGCCAGTAACTCCAACACTAAACCAAGACAGGACTTTGGGGTTGTCTCAGTATCTTCGAGATAGTCTTCCTTAGCTGTTTTATCAGCTTTGTTGGAGACCAACAAGGATGTGTCACTATCCTGAACCTTATCTGCATCACTTCCTTTACCATTGCTTAATAAGGCACTCTTCCCCAATATTCTGTCAGCATTCTAAAAGAAGAAACAAGCAGACACATAACAGCTTAGCATGTACTAGTATATGAAACTCATTTCGGTGAACCAGTTCATTAGTAAGGTGGACAGGATTAAACTACCAAGTCTTCTATTGCCAAGTACTAGTACATAATAAAAGCATCAAACAAACATATATCTATGTCCTATGGTCACTGCATTGTCTTGCCAAATCAAAATAGAGACACGGTTCAAATCATATCAGTTCAAGACAAAGCAGCAGTGAAAGAATACAAAGCGTGGGAAACTACAGGCACAACAAGATTTCAGATGGGTACCACGGGTCTACATGTACAACAACACTATTGGCTCTGTTGTGATGCTAGTAATGTGCATGATATGAGAAGTCAACTGTATACACAATTGAAATTGAAATCAGCAGAGCTATTGATAAGAGCAAGCCTGTTAAAGAAACATGCGTGAACATACCTGCTGTGCCATTGCAGTTTCGATTGGATCCTTCAATTTAAAAATAAGTTTGTATGAGTAAATACAGTGATACAAGAGCAAAACAGTATGCACAATAGCAATCATAGTTAAAAAAGGCGCGCCTAAGTGAGCGCGTAAGCGCGCCTAGGCTCTAGGCGTTGGCGAAACGCATTGCGCATAACTACGCTTAATCTGTGCATAACTGCGCATAAGCATGCGCTTTGGTCAGTAAAGCGCAAGGCGGTGGGAAAACGCACAATTAACGCCTAGCGCTTTTTTGAACTATGATAGCAATGGAATCTTAAATTAGAACAGTTGTTCTTCAAGTTTAGGCACTTGTTCTACATGAACAAAGTACAGTAAGACGCAAGAATATAGTACTTAAAAATAGAAAATGAGCTCATAGACCTTACCACATTCTTGGTTCGGGACCAGTACAGAACAAGGCGTTCCCAGTCATCGTCCAGTAAATGTGTCTCAGGAGAACGTAAGGGAATTTGATGAGTTTCTTTGCCGGTGAAGTACGTTTTCTTCAGGTAATTCCGATACTGCCACCAAGCATTCTTGAAGATAGCAGAGGTATTAGCACATGTTACCTCATCCTGAGTTTCCAAATCGATCCTTCTCTATAGAGAAAAATGGGAAAATTTGCTGTATTATAACCATCATGGAGGTAGGATGTATGGGACAAAGCAAAGTAATTGCCATGAATAACATTACTTACACAGAACTCCTGGACAAACACCTGCAACTGGCATTTTCCTTCATCTTCAGTATAATATTTCCAAGATGGGAAGATACGCACATACGATGTAACAACATCAAATGCGATAGATGCTACACTACGACTAGCTGGTTGTGCTTCCTCCACAGGAATAGGCGTACTAACTGGTGGAGTTGGGGTTCGCCGTGGTAGTACTGGCCCTTTGGGCACTGGAGCTGCCTTACTAACTGCTCTTGTTTGGGAGCTCTGTGGTGGAGATGGTGCTGTGTCAATAGGAACTGGGTTACTATCTGCTGGGGTTGGGGTTAGATTGGGTGAAGCTGGTTCTCTGTCCATCGCAGTAGGGGTACAATCTGTGAGAGTTTGGGTTATGTGTGGTAGGGCTGGTTCTCGTGCATGTACAACTGGGGTGCTATCTCCACCAAGAGGTAGCACTGTTTTATTTGAAGACCATGTTTTTAGTCCGCTAGATGCTGGCATCACCCGCTCCAATTCAAATGGCTGATAAACAGGAAACATAGTTGAATGTACAGACATTGTATGAGAGACAGATGCAATAGATAGTGTGGAAAAAAGAGGGCATGAAATAGTTGACATGTATATTGTTTAACTAAAACGGATAGCATGACATAATTTCACAGATATGATGTCTATCTAAACTGGATAGCATAGCATAACATAATTCAAAGATATGATGAATAACTAAACAGGATCACATGACATAATTCACCTACATGTTATCTAAGTAATCAGGATCGTATCATTTAATTCACATATGTGATTTATATGCTAAACAGAGGGCATTAGATATGATGTCTGAACTAAGAACATGGTGTTGAATATTGTGTATATGATGTCTAATCTATGCAATGCGAGACACCATATGCATGATATGAGCAGTATAACCATGCCAAGTTAGAGCATACACCTCGGTGGGGGAATAGGACTGGTCATCTGTCTCTGAATCCATCTCTGAGGAGCTATCGGGACCCAACAAGAGATCTGCTTCGACAGGTAGCACTGTCTGCTCAGAAGGCCTTGTTTTCACTCCAGATTTTTCAATCTCCCACCCAAATGGCTGATTCACAGGAAGAGTAGTTTAATGTACACACATTGTCGACAAATGGAAATGTAATGAAGAAAAGGATGGGCAAGATATCATTCAAATATATGATGCCTGGTTAAACAGGATGGCATTGTACATTTCACGTATATTATGGCTGGCTAAAAGACATGAGACTGCACAATTCCCATATATGATATAGAAACTAAACAGATGGCATTACAGAACATGTCTAAACTAAGCAGATGACATATATGATTTCAAAAGTAGGCACTGCAAGGCAACATATGCATGTTATGACTAACATCATCATGCCAAGGTAGAGCAAACACCTTGGGGGGTAAATAGGAGTGGTCAGCGGCGTTTGAATCCGCCTCAGAACAGATAGCTTCCTCTGGATTACAATCTGGAGAGGGGTGGGGAGGGTTTGCCATTGAACCCACCATGGAGCGATGTCTGCATGACATTGTATTGCCGCGCAAAACTCTTCTCTTTTTCTCTACATGTTCAGCATGACTGTGTACAATATCTGACATGCATACGAAAAAAAATATGGTGAGATTATGTAAGGAGAGCATGCAAAAATTTAGAGTGATGGTAACAACCAGTGGATGGATCCAAAAATAATGATAGCAGGCTGATGATTGCTTTAATTTAATAAAAAGACAGATGATGATTGCTTTACTATTTGTTTCCCACCCAAGATGAACAATATATGCATACCCTAGGTGAACTAGATATTAGACAGAGATACTATTCATTGATTCCTCGATATGTGCCCCATAACTAATTTAGAACTCAAGTTTGAACATTAATTTGGACCTGACTTAACTGTCGAAACTGAAATTTACTGTGGAATCTGAATGTTACTGTCAAAACTGAACGCAATGGTAGCAGAGAGGCACTTGACATGTAGTTTAGGGAGGGCCTGCAGTTCATCTTCAACCTGCACCCCCCTGAGCCGCCAGCCACCACCGGCCGAACCGTTGTTCCCAGTGCCGCCTCGCCGCCCCAAAACAACTCCCCACCGCCGGTCCGCCGCCGCCCAGGCCAGCCCTATAGGCCCGCCGCCCCCACCCTGAACCCTAAGATAGATAGTGGGGTACCTCTCCGGCGAGCCCCCGTCCCCGCTGCGGTAGTTCTTTCTTAACTCTGGTGAGCCCCCCCACCCCCTGAAAATCGACTGACACAAAAGTCGATTCAGTCGACTGAAGTGTAGCTGAATCGGAACAGAGCAGCAGCACGAGCGAGGGGGAGAGCAGCAGCAGCAGCGCGAGCGAGCGAGAGCCGAAGCAGCAGCTGCTGGGCGAGCGAGCGATCAAGCGAGAGCTGGAGCAGCAGCAGCAGCGCGAGCGAGTGAGCGAGAGCCGGAGCAGCAGCAGCTGGGCGAGCAAGCGATCGAGCGAGAGCCGGAGCAGCAGCAGCAGCGCGAGCGAGCGAGAGCCGGAGCAGCAGCAGCTGGGCGAGCAAGCGATCGAGCGAGACCCGGAGTAGCAGCAGCAGCAGCACGAGCGAGAGCCGGAGCAGCAGCAATAGATCCGGCTGGTATGGACGCCGCCGCCGAAGGGGCCTCGCACTGGGGGAGAGCCGCCATGGAGATGTCGCCCGCGGCGTCGGCTTCAAGGTAGCCGCTCCATGGGGGTGCGGGATGGAGCACCGTCGGCGCCGGGAGGTCGAGCTAAGGAGAAGGTGCGATGGGATGAGTGTACAACCTCTTTGGTGGCGCCGAGTAGGCCTCGGCTTCGTCCGAGGAGTCGGTGAGGATGCTGCGGTTCTGGTGGAGCAGGTTAAGGCGGCACTGTGGGGATGGAGCAGCCGCGGTACACGAGGCGATCGTCGGAGCAACTACTTGGAGGTGGAGGACAGGGCGGCTGAACCGGCGGGACGACGAGATGGACGACGGATCCTCATTTGGGGAGGTGGACGAGGGACGTCGAGCTGTTGCGGTGGACGACGTCGTCGGGGAAGAGGCTCCGGCTGGGCAGCGGTGAGGTGGCGGACGAAGGAGGGTGGGGTTTTGCGGCTGGAGCGGAGAGGTTATGGCGGCCTGGGATTTCGAATGGCAAAAAGGAGGCAATGGGAGGGGGTGAACCATGACTTAGGGACGCGCTTGTCCAAAATGTAGGGTGTGTTACAAAAGTACCCCGCACCGATTTGAACTAGCGGCCCTTTCGGCTCAGGGTTAGAAGGGGGATTTCGCGTGTCGGGATTTGGCAGCTGGAGGGAGTTTTCGTGCGCGTTGTAATTTCGGGATAGTAAGGCGCGGGTTGTGAAGGCGCCAGTTTTGGGAGCACGATATCTGAATTTTCGGGATATAACAAGGCGCGGGTTGAATTTTAGGGACAAGCCTAACGTGTAATATTGTACTTGTACGTACCAAATCAATTCGCACTTCCCTCAACCAAAAAGAAAACGAAAAAATAAAACTATTCACACCACACAAAGAGAGAGTCTTGCCCCGTTTTACTATAAAAATGCTATTTAAAGCTACTCATACCAACAATTTAGTGCAATTAAATGCTATTCAGAAGTATGAATCCATGTTATGTCCAATTAAATTTTTTCGCTTGCTGTATAATGCATGTAACCTACTCATACCAACATTTTAGTGCATTCCAAATGTCTATACTACCGCTGCAATTCGAACTGAATTTGAATTCGTTTCTCTATTTCAATAACAAATTTACAATCATGATTGTTGCCAACTTCAACCATCATTCGTGTATTACCTTAATAACACACCACATGATTACTATAGAGATAGATATGAACTATGTGTACTACATGAACTCGAATTCTATTTTTTGAATACACTTGATGTTGATTCCAAATAATAGTACATTTGATGTACTAACTATATATTCATAATCTAAACCATGTTCCATACGTGTACACCATGTTTATCACACATAGTATAGTGCCCCGCCCCCTACATTATGACAAGTATTTAGACCTGAGCTGCAAAAGCCACACATTAGCCCAAATTATGATCAATGTTCTATATTTTATATGTAGTACTAGAAAGATGCCCATGCGTTCCACAGAACATCAACATGATCAAGGGGAGGCCTAATTTGCAAATATGGAGAGGGGTGTGGGTATCTTTTTTCAAAATTGCCATAGTTTCCTATATTGCAGGATGGCACCATCATCAACAACTCTGTTTTTTTATAAGAGTAGAGATAAAATATATTATATGTAGTATAACATGTTCATAACCACACCATGTGTATCACCGTTATATATATTCACACATCCATCGGTTTAAACACTATGATAAATTCTTCAAATATCCGAATTCGCTTTTTATAATGAAGTATGATCTCTATTCATCTTTTACATCGACACAATCCTCTTATCTTTGTAGCTAGCTAGCGCTAACTTTCTCTCGTGCATGCAGACGCCCGCATCCCTCTAACCCCCCTCAACATTCTCTAGCTCCATCGCGCAAATTCGTCTTTTCACTTTAGGTCGTTCACCCACGGTGTGTGTAGGCCCCCCAGCTCCTTCTTTACAACACACATCGATCGATATGCCTCTCTAGCCAGGTGTGCCTAGCACAAAACACAAGCTTTCCCTCTTCTCTTATCATCGTCCATGCCTCACTCCCACCACTCTTTTCATCGATCTCGTACTCGCACACTTCTCCCCCCTTGATATAGTATGACTCTCGCACCACCTCCTAGATGCATCCCCCTCTCTCTATCCTTCTCCCCGTGCCTCATTTGCTTCTAACACACACATGCATGTATACCGATCGATCTCCCAACATATACCTAGGTCGACTTTAACTATTCCCCCCCATCGATCGACGTACCTCACAAGTTATGTCTCTCCTTTCTCTGACAAAGGACGATTGATCTTCCTATGTAGTTATGTCTGCTTACCACATCCATATCGCCCCCCATCATTCATGCATGCCTCCTGACCCGTCTCTCACACGCACGTGCACAGACAGGTAGCCATCCCCTCTCTTATTGATATTGTAGGTGTGCCCTCCGGTTGTCTAGCAATCCTATCCCACCATTTGTTAGAAGCAACTCCACTACCACCCCCTCCAACACTCTAGCTCTGTCTCTCTCCCAACCTTATTCCTCTCCTGCACATATGCATGGATGCCGATCGATCTCCCTTAATACATGAAATAGATCAATATCCCTTAATACATGAGGTAGGCCTCTCTCCTCCTCCACACATATACCAGCCATTGTACCTCTATAGTTAATTAGGCCTCCCTCCCCCCACCACACACCGATAGTCGAGCGCTGTAGGAAGGCATCCATGCCACAGAGTCAAACCGCACCTGTCCCTTCTCTCGTTCTAGTAGGCCAGCCACTCTATATCTTTGACGTGGGCACACACAAATTCGATGGCACTCTTTATCGACCGCGCGCGCACACACACACATCATCCCTCTCTTCGATTCTATGGACACCTCAAGTCGATGATACCTCCACTCTCTTCTCGTGGATCGCCCCTCTATATATATGATATATCCAGGACTCTATTTCACACACATTGCATATGTTACATTTTTGATTGACCCCCTAAAAAAAACTCTCACAAACCCACACACTATATCTCTCTACGTTTGTATCTCTCTCACACAACCCCACGTAGGTGGTGTACGTATACAAGAAGAGAATAGGTGCACCGTGCACGTACTCACGCTTCGTGCCCAGCCACACCTGCGTGGGTACACGGTGGAGCTCATTTCTGTACGAAATGGCAGCCCACGTGCTAATTTGAACGCGTGCAACGGTTGTTTACCTACGAAGGTCGTGTACCATGCGTGCACGAAACAAAGTTCGACTTGATGCATTGGCGCGTTATTTTTAAATAAAGTTATGTCGCTCAATGGCACGTACACAGAATATAAACCGATTTTTATGGAGAAAAAGGTAGTCCGCTCCACTATATACAATGGAGCCTCCCTGCCTGGTTTGTCTCTCTTCAGAGTATCTCACACAAAGGCTGCGGTGGCCCCTCTCTCTCTCACCGTTGGTCACTGATCCGGCCGCATCCCGTCCGCCGGCGGAAAGGGAGGACGTGCATCGTTTCTCCGTTCAACGGTGCCGAGGCAGCACGCCCCGATCTGCGGTACACGCCGTTCTCTCTGACCAAGCTCCGGCGCGGTAGGGCCTACGCCACCTGTTCGCTGCCGCAGTATGGGCAGATTCCGCCCGCCGCCGCTCACCTAGTTAGATCCCGACGACCTCCAGGTATCCCCTCTGGCCTTGCTCCACTGCCCGTCTTCCCACGTTGCTGCATGTGGATCTTCCATAGTTCTTTGCACAAAACGTAGCTCGTCCGGCGTACTTTCCATATTGCAATCTCGTCATCACACCATTTTAGACAAACACAACCGTGTTGTTATCTTCCCTTAGGACAAGGAATATGCTTCTTTTTTGTCGTCCCAACTGTCATCAACAATATTTGTCTTTTTAGAAATTTCAAATGGGCATATTTTAGAGTGTAGATTCACTCATTTTGCTTCGTATGTGTACTCCCTCCGTTCCTAAATATTTGTCTTTCTAGAGATTTCAACAAGTGACTACATACGGAGCAAAATGAATGAATCTACACTCTAAAATATGTCTATATACATCCGTATGTAGTAGTCCATTTGAATCTCTAAAAAGACAAATATTTGAGTAGTCACTCGTTGAAATCTCTAGAAAGACAAATACTCCAGAGTATATTTAAGAACCGAGGGAGTAGTGCACAGCCGCATGGGAGACTCAGACCGGTCGTTGCGCCGCATTAATAGTGAGTAATGAGCAGTCAAATCATAAGCCCCACCTTTCCCACTGTAAGTTGCTCGGAAGAAGCAACCATCAATACGCTCTTCTTTGAATCCGCTCATACTACTCCATCCGTCACTGTTTATAGAGCGTGCTTCAGAAAAAGAGAAAATCTCTGGGACCAAGGCGACTAGTGGTCGGCCTGAAAAATAGCATTGGTAGTTATAGCACGGCATCTATTACTAGAGGAAATAATGCGTACACACATGCATGCAGTGCTTCCACCCCGTGTAGACACATGCATGCACGTACTCCACTCTGTAGTACTACATTGAGAGAAAATTGCGGTTACCACGCCCTAATTAATTGAGCATTAAACCAAATGCGTCTAAAGTCTCTCTGGTGGTGGAAATGCATTGAGAGAAATGCATCATAATGAAGCGCGCCCTGTAAACTGTGACGGAGGGAGGAGTAGTATGAAGGTGCAAAACCAAGTACGCGTATGGCCAGTCGGTCAACGCACCTCGTCTTGGCATATCACCGACATGTGGGACCAGAGTGTGAGCAAACCGATCTCAATTGACGGCAAAATGGCCAACCCGCCGTTCCTTGAGATAGACGAGGAGCGAGAACACACAGACATGCTCGCACGGAGGCCAAGATATATTCGAGCATGGTTGATCGATATCATCATTACATGTTGGGCTACCGTTTTCCGCCCTTCTCCGGAATAAACGTGTACTTTATCAAAGATTAAGAAAAATAAGAGTACAGAGGCTCCACCATGCGGTTCTAGTAGTAGTACTACTCGTACTACTAAACCTTGCGCTTGGCTCTTTGCCTCTTCGTGAAGTCGAACAATGATGGTACTCCGCATGTTCGGTACTAGTACAGTGTATGCCTCTGGCAATCTAACACCGAATGAACTGATGCATGTCTGCCGCCTGGGCGAGGTACGTTGCATTAGTCAAAAGGCGTAAGCGAGCTTCAGCTTGTCCTGCAAACTTCTCCTCGTTCTGTGAGTTGACGGGACACACCAACAAGTAGTGCTAGTCCATACTCCCTCCTTTCCGGTTAATATGGCTTAATCTTTTTTGCGGGTAAATGAGAGAGCTTTATTCATATATAAGCATTCTTAGGACGATCAGCCAAGACACTGGTCACTAGGAAGCGAGGTACCCCACAAAAAAAGAAGTAGGAAGTGAGGTGTTTCATCAAGCCAGCTCTCGGCCACATTCAAAGTGCAGCAAGCACGGTTCGCACAAAGATGCGCCGCAAGGTTTGCTGACCTGTTTACATGCTGAATGACAAAAAAGAGAGGAAATATTACCGAGCGCTCCTATTTGTAACAGGATATGAGCCAGAATTAAGCGAGAATTGTGGCGAGTGTTCCATGCAATCAACTTCCATTATCACATGCGAGAACCCTCGAAGAGAACCAAATGTGTTGAAGATTGCTTTATCACATTTTAAAAATATAATAAGAGTGCAGACGCTCCTCCATCCGGTTCCTAGTACTAGTATAGTACCTCTATAGACTATAGTAGTAGTAGTAGTAAACTTTGCGTTTGGCTGTTCACCTCTTCGGGAAGTGCAACAATAATAGTACTAATATAGTGTATGCTTCTGGCAATCTGACACCAAATTAGCTGTTGCACGTCCACCGCCTGAGCGAAGGACAGCTTGCATTAGTCAAAAGTTTCTCCTTGTCCTACGAGCCACCGCGCGCAAGCTTCTCCCGTCCTGCAAGCTTCTCCTCATTCGGTAAGTTGAGGGGACACAACAAAGTAATGCTGGTCCATACTGCCTCCTCTCCGGTTAATATGGCTTAATTTCAAACGAGATAAATACACTGTCTGTCACTGTATATTTGTAAAAATACGGTCAGTGGACTTCATAATACGCTCATTACGCTCAATATATACATTTTCTGGTGTTTATACGGTCACTAGCTCACCCTGGCTGAGTGTGTGTGTGCATGCACGTGTAGGTTGAGCACTTGAGCGTGACCGTGTGTGTTCCGTCATGTGCTCGGACATGCATGCATTAGGGCGTCGTGCGCGTTTTTGCGTCCATGTGTACGTGTGACTGTTGCATACACGTAGGGGGAGTAGGTGTAGGGGCCACTAAAGGAGCAGTCAAATCACACAGTAAGTTAGTCGAAAGAAGCAACCATCATTTCACTCTTCAATGACACGTACGCAATATAAAATGGTTGATATGGAGAGAAAAAGAAAACCACTATATATACACTAGCAGGAGCCTAAGCTACAAGCCTGCTTGCTAGGGTTGCTCTCTTCACAAGCATCGAACGACGGTGGCCACACCGCTGGTCACATATCTGGCCTGATCCCGCAGCTGGGGGAAGGGAACAATGTTCTGCGTAGACGCGGTCGACATCGGCGAGGGAGAAAATCCACAGTCGGTGCGTCCCAATCAGGGGTCACCGCGGTATGGGCCGATGCCGCATCCCAACCGCCCTTCTAGCTATAGCCCGACGTCCGTTTCGAAAATATTAGTGCATGCCAACAAAAATTATACTAGTATCGCTGTTCCGTTTCGAAAAAAAAGCATATAAGCTGTTACTTCTTACCCAAAGGATCTTTATATCCAACAGACACAAAATATCCATTCGACTGTTCGAAATTACTTTCACTGCTGATCTGATGTCGAGGTAATTGCTGCATCGCCACCAAAACCCACCATCTCTTAAGCTAAAGTAGACCGAGCTAACCCCTATATTAGCATATTACTAAGATAAACAGAAGGCACTGTAGAATCATTTAGGACGTGAGCTTGTCAATCTGAATGTGGAGGGACACCAGCTTAACCCCGGCCAGTAGCTTGGACAGAACTGTGAAGAAGGTCAGCTCCTGCACGGCGACGTCGCCGGGATCCCTGCTGCTTGTCACCTCCATTTCCACCTTGACGGCGTCGGTCCTGCCTTTGGGCTCCCCCGGCGGGCCGTTCGCCTACAGCGTGGCCACGTAGTGTGGCAGTGGGGACACCCCCGCTCTAATGCAGACTACCGACACAGCGATAGGCGCGCCGATGTCGAGCACGCCGCCGACCAAGAAAAATGAGATGCCGTCCTCCTCCGCGAACAGCAAGAGCCATGGCTCCGACAGTGGCACTTGCAGCTGGAGCGCCTTGCTGTACTGGATCCTGTGCATGGGCATGGGATGCATGGTGCTGATGTGGTGGGAGAGCCATGGCGGCGGGCCTTCGTAGCCGCAGACGGGCACGGGGCATTTGCAGGGCGCGAGCGGACACATGCTCTGGTGATCGGCGAGCTTGTGGTAAGTGACGTAGAGCCCACAGCCTTCGTGCGGGCACTCCACCCTCACCGAGGAGAGGACGGCGTCCACCGCCGTGTTCCGCACGTCGAAGCCACAACCGCACTAGCACTTCTGGCACTGCTGCTGGTTCCCAGGGCGCTCAACGTGGCAGTCCGCGCAAGCCAGGTGCCCTCCCTTGCACTGCACAAATCAATTGAACAACACATCAATCAAGAAACCTGCACCTTGCTCGATCAGCCGAATGGACGAGGTGTATTCGAACCTCATACACTGGAGGCTTCAAGGGGCGGAGGCACAAGGGGCAGTGGAGCAAGGTGAGGTCCATCGAGACCATAGAGAGCTCCATCGTCGGGTCATGTTCCGTCTGCATGATCTCGCCCTCCTCGTGCACAACCATCTCTTGCTTTATTAGGGTCGGGGCATTAAAAAGCTTTACCGTCACATATTCATACTACTTCAAGGTGCATTAAATCAACACATGAAAGTATCAAAAGGAGAGTCACGGCATGCATGCATGCGTTGTAATTAATGCATCGGTAAACGCAAATTATTGAAATATATCGAGTGTAGTGCTTTGATGTGTCGCCTCAACTCGTACAAGACCGAGAAGTTTGATTACTACAATGCCCTCTCGCCTTAACCGCACCTGCCTTTGGCTGCATGACAGGTGGGTCACCGACCTATTGGGCCCACCTGTCATGGACGCAAAGGCAGGAGCAGTAAGTCAATGAAGCTGCGTCCCTCCCTCACCCATGAGCGTGGTGGCTAGCAGGACTAGGAGAAGCTTTCGTTCGCTACACGCTCTCCCTCCCGTACGTGGTGGACATGCAACAGTTCAATCGGTGTCAGATGGCCAGAAGCATACTATAGTACTCCTCCACTGGAGTAGTACTCCATCATTTTGTTCGACTTCCCGAAGAGGCGAAGAGCCAAGCGCAGCCCGGACGCTCGTGTGGCAGTTTCATGTGTAGAGTAGTCTAGGATAGCGTGTACCATGCCTGTAAGCTTCAAATCGTTGGGGTCGGCTCCATGCTATATTTTTTTGATTAAAATTATCTTCTGGCCCTACCTGTCACCCTGGTGATTCTAGTTTGCACGCTCATCTGGTCAAGATAGGAATATATGTATTAATTTGTGGTGGGGTAAATGTTAGAGGTTGCAGCAAATGGAGTATTGTACACTGCAGGTCTTTCAGCCAAGTTTAGAGGCAACCATGTGGGGCCAGTGCTATGATGTGTCGCATCAACTCGTACAACAAGGAGAAGCATGATTTTACTACTACATGCCTTCTCCCTCGCCCATGCGCGCGGTGGCTTGCAGACGAGGACATGCTTTTACAACAAGCTATCCCTCCCGCTTGCGGTGGACGGACATGCAGCAGTGGATTCGATACTGTAGAAGCAGTAGTAGTAACATCATTGTTCATCTTCTCAAAGAGGCGAAGAGACAAGTGCAACCCGAACGTGGCAGTTGCGAACCTTGGAGCACGCATATAGCCAGGCTCTTGCATGAGACAAAATTGCTATGTGAGCCCACTATTGTAGTAAGTACTTGCTAGTATAGCCCTATAAACCAGAAAGGAGTATTTCCTTTCTAGAGATTTCAACAAGTGACTAGACTACACCGAGACGGAGTACATATGGAGCAAAATGAGTGAATCTACACCGTAAATAAGTACGTACTAGTTCTCTTGTTTTCCTCTCGGCCTTGGTCGCGGTGCACAATATTGAGTATACTAGTACTATCATCTTGAAATTTATGAGGTCACCATAGGCACCTCGTCGTCGACGGGAACGTCTCCTGACACGCGATAGACGCGAGCGGCAGTCGCCTCCATAGGTGCTTGAATGCCAAGGAGGGAGAGGGTAGCGGTTCCCGAGACGTTGAACGGTCAATGATGCATCCTCAAATTGCTCTACATGCAGAGGGAATTAATTGGAGAAGCAGAATAGAGCCAGCACGATGTGAATGCAACAGAGTTTGGATTCTCATATAAAGGCGCCCCACCACTCCAATCCATCTACTCCTTAGTCTCTGCGCAACACTGCTCACTCCAATCCAAGACCAAGTGACTAGAAGCTAGAAGCACCTATGGAGGCGTGGACGCGAGCGGCAGTCGGCTGTGCCAAATCATCCAAGGCGCCGGCCTGCGGCCCCGCACCGCGCAGCGTTTCCAGACGTTGCTGGCGACCGCCGGTGTCGTAGCCCTCGCTGATGCCGGCTTCGCCTCTCGCATGGACGACATGATGGTCAACTCCATCCGCAAGTTCGCCGCCGTCAAGAAGCGCGCGGACGGCCTTGCCGTACTGCTCCAGCCCGCGCGCCCAGGCTCCTCATTGCCTGCCACCCTCATCGGCCTCCATGGTGATGAACTCTTTCAATCCCTGGTGGCCCTGCAGTTGTCGGAGGTCGCGATGAAGAATGTGCACCTCGAGGCAGCGCTCGTCGCGCAACGCCTCGCCATGCAAGAAACCGTCGACCTGCACATCCACATCTACGAGGAAATCGTCTACATAGGCCACTACAAGGCCAGCGAGGACAGAAAGACGTTGGCCTTCTTCCAGCGGCTGGAATCTTTGGACGCCATTGTTCAGAAGCACGTCGACCTGGCCACGAAAGCCGCTGATACTTATCCGCCGTTCAATGCATCTCTTCTTCTTGCCTCCTGTAACCAGCACTGCATCGCCTCGTGGCCTTAATGTTTTATTAGTATAGGAGTATATGGCATTTTTATTCCAGTAGTAACATTTTCACTGTGAGGTGGGGCCGCAGTTGAGCAAACCGACCATCGGCAAATCCCCACCCCGCCCACCGGGCGTCGACTGAGTTTAGAATTACTAGAAGAGAGAAACGAGGGAGAAGAGCTAGCTATAGCACAGACGCTGTTGTCAGATGGGACTCGCATTGATAGAATAGGAGTACTGAGCACTCATACCTCTTTTTTTAGGGAAAAAGCAGTCGTATGTCTAGTACTACCACTAGTTGGGTGCGTGCGACCTATACCTGTCATCACTTTAGGTCTCCTTTTCGAACCGCAGCTACGCTTCACCGTACATATTTTTTCATGCATTTATCCTCCTATATGTACTCCTAGGCTATTTCCATGTGCACCCTTTCGCCGACATGTGGGACATAGAGCATCTGTGTCATAGTGCATGCACGACTCGGAGCATATGCCGGGGTACTTTACATTTCAGACCTCACGAATTACATGCAAACCCCCCGCAGAAGAATAAATAAATAAATGAATTACTACATGAAACCAGATTATTTTCATAGAAACCGGAGCGCGTTCATTAAATTTTGGACATAACACGTTTATAAAAAACTGAAAGTGCGTTATATCGACTAGAGGGGGGGGGGGTGAATAGGCGATTTTTATGAATTCTTCACTGAGGAATTTGCCAGTGAGGAAATTCCTTAGCGAAGAACTACTTGCAGCAGAATAAGTACTCAAAAGTATGCATAGCAGAACACAAGCATGGTCATCATGATGAAATGAAGACAAGCACAGAGTACAGAAAGCGTAAACACAGGATAACACAGGATGAAGACAAACAGACTGAAGAAATTGAACTGAGGAAATTGAGAAAGTCTTCAGTCAAAGTCTTCAAACACAGATATGACAAGCACACAACACAATAATGAGGAAATGAAAGAGTTGAGGAAATAGAACCAGTAAGCTTGGTGAAGACAATGATTTGGTAGACCAGTTCCAACTGCTGTCTCAGTTGTACATCTGGTTGGAGCGGCTAGGTATTTAAACCTGAGGACACACAGTCCCGGACACACAGTCCTCACCGTATTCTCCTTGAGCTAAGGTCACACAGACCTCGCCCAATCACTCATGGTAAGTCTTCAGGTGACTTCCGAACCTTCACAAACTCGGTCACTCGGTGATCCACAATTCCTCTTGGATGCTCTAGACCATGACGCCTAACCGTCTGGAAGAAGCACAGTCTTCAAAGGTAACAAGCGTCGGATCCATGCATGATTAATCTCTTCAGTGATGCTCAATCACTTTGGGTTTGTAGGTGTTTGGGTTTGGGTTTTCCTCACTTGATGATTTTCGCTCAAAGTTCTCGGAGGATGGGATGCTCTCAAATGAAAAGTGTCAGTTTCTCTCGGAGCAGCCAACCAGCTAGTGGTTGTAGGGGGCAGCTATTTATAGCCTAGGGAGCAGCCCGACATGATAAGACATAAATGCCCTTCAATGATATGACCGTTAGGTGGGTAGATATTTTGGGACAACTGACGCATAGCACAGCAACGGTCGGAAATTTGAGTATCAAATTCCTCAAGGCTATCATGTTCCTCACTGTGCAGGCAATCCGCACTGGCGAATTCCTAACTCCTCATTCAGAACAAATTCCTCAGAGACCAGAAGAACTTCGTCTCTGTCGCTGAAGAATATGACTGAACTGTATGAGATTTCCAATGGCTTCACTCGAAGGGATTGGTAGGTGTAGGATTTTGAGTTGAGCATCACATGGAAATTTTTCCTTAGTATTTCCTCGACCCCCTTTAACAGTACGGTGTTTCCTATGACTCAAGAAGGAGAAAATGAAACTACGAAAACAAAAGTCTTCACGCTTCATGTTCCTCAAATGAATACCAAGTCTTCAAGGTCACTCCAATTTCTTCACTTTCAAAGTCTTCAGAAAGTCTTCAGAAATCCAAAGTCTTCAGTCAAAGAACTTCATTTTTAGGGGTCAACTTTCTCTGTAAATATCTAACTCCTCATAGACTTATAGACCTGTGTACACTCATAAACACATTAGTCCCTTAACCTATAAGTCTTCAATACACCAAAATCACTAAGGGGCACTAGATGCACTTACAATCTCCCCCTTTTTGGTGATTGATGAGAATATAGGTTAAGTTATCAACGGGGATAAACATATGAAGTGTAAATACTGATATTGAGGAATTTGATTGCAAGATATAGAAGAACTCCCGCTGAAGATGTGCATAGTGAGGAATTTGCTTTTGAAGCAATGCGCACTTGAAGAGTTGAATCATGGAGATCTCCCCCTATATCTTGTAATTCATACACGCATTTGACATAATATATGAATAATTTGAAATGCATGATGAAATATGGTGACTGATGTAATTCAGCATGCGTGCAATAACATTAGCGAGGAATAAGCATGCAGAAGAAACAGCAAAAGTATCAGGCCACCATAGAGTTTTAAGTTTACAACTCGATCCAACAAAGTCATCAGAAGAACGAGAGTTGTAACTTAGAAAACAAATGCCCATATAAGATAGACCCGCTTGAAGACTAACTCAAATTTCTCCCCCTTTGTCATCGAATGACCAAAAGGTTCGAAAATGAGGATTAACGCCCCTGAAGAATATCAAGTTGATGAAGGAGCGCCAGCGTTGTTGGGGTCATTTGTTGATGTAGGGCCTGCCGCAGTGTCGCCCAAGTCTTCATGCTCGTCGGTGTCACGTGATGAAGAATAGGAGCTGGCCACCAAGGACGGAACCTTGACCATCTTGTATTTCTTCGGTGGAGGTGCAGACCAGTCAAAGTCCTCCTTGAGACCCATTTTCTTCACATCTTCTGCGCTATAAATGTGCGACAGAACATCCCATGTGCGGTTGAGGGTTTCATGAAGGTAGTAATGATTTTTCTTCACTGCATTGTGGGTAGCAGTCATGTTGTGAAGAATTGAACCAAACTGACGCTTGACCCATTTGTGATTGCGATCAACCTTCTGGTGAAGACTGAGGAGAAGCTCACGGTCAGTCATCACCCTGGGAGCTGTGCCTTGAGGATTTGGCTTGGTTGCGTTGGCGGCAGAGTCATGGGTGGCAGACTCATCATTGGTGGAGTAGGATGCAGCCTTGCGAAATTGACCATCCAATGGACGAATGCGTTCATCAATAATAGCAGTAGCCTTGCCCTTTTCATCAGCTGAGGAAAATGTCCGTTTGAGGACTTCAATCGGGGGCAAGTAGCTGCAATGGTTCAGTGTATCAGCTTTCTAGTTGAGTGAAGACCTTGTTCTGATGAATCTCATAATCCACGGAGCATAAGGCTTCAACTCGAACGGTGACATTGCGACGTTGGCCAGAGTCCTCATGAAGAAATCATGGAAGTTGACGGGAACGCCATGAATGATATTGAAAAGCAGATTCTTCATGATGCCAACGACTTCTTCTTCATTCGAGTCGTGGCCCTTGATAGGACTCAATGTCTTCGTCAGAATGCGATAGACAGTCCGAGGCACATATAACAATTCCTTCACAAGGAATTTAGTTCTTGGGGCCTGACCTGGCTTCAATGGCTTCATCAGCACTTGCATATAGTGATCTGTAAGCTCAGGTTCACTTTAGACGCAACGAGCAGCTTCAAGGGGAGGACTGAGAGGCAAAGCACGAAGCAATTCAGTAGCTGGTGCCTTGTAGTGAGTATTTTCAGACATCCAGTCCAGCACCCATGAATTCACATCTTCAGAGTCTCCGGTGATGTGCAGAGTTGCATAAAATTGAAGAATGAGCTCTTCATTCCAATCACATATATCAGTGCAGAAATTTAACAGTCCAGCGTCGTAAAGAACACTGAGGACTGGCACGAAGCAGGACAGAGATTCCATATCCACATGAGGAATGTGCTCATGAACGAAGACTTTGTCTTTGTTGAACAACACTGAGGAATAAAAATTTGCCTGGCTGGCAGTCCAGAAACGCCTCTTCCTAATGCAAGCAGAGTCATAGGGGTTGTAATCAGTGAAGAATACGTGCTCGCCGAAGAAATCATTAGCCTTGAATTTTTGCTTCCTTGAGAATGGATCCTTTGGTTTGGGCAGAGGAGTGTCAGTTGGTTGCATTACAACCTCAGGAATCACAATCTCAGGTTCTTCAGGCTGAGGAATTTCTGGTTCCTCTTCAGTGGCAGCCCGGGTCTTCAATTCTTCATTTTCATTTTCTTCAGCACTAGTGGCTGGAATTTCTTCATGAGCTTCATCAGATCCCATTTGAACTGTAGTTGCTGGGGACTGAGGAATTTGTTGCAATGGTGTGAAGAGTGGAGAGTTGGGGTGCTGACTTTCCCAAAAGTCATCATTCAGCACAGGTGTGGTATAGCCAATGTCCACATCTTCATCTTCCATTTCTTCAACGCCGGCCTCTTCAGCAGTAAACTGAGGCATAGGCGAAGAAACTGTGGGGGTTGAAGGGATTTTATCCACTTCAATTTCTTCATCCATCTGCTCTGACGAAGCAGCAGAAGGATTTTCTTCATCAGATCCGCTAGGGATCACATATTCTTCATCAAAAGGGACGATTTCCTTTGATGGCATGGTGGAAACAGAAACAACATCAATTGGATTAGCAAATGAGCTTGTCAATTTCTTCATCTTCTTCTGTGCTGAAGAATCTGAAGGAGCTGATGCTTTCCTTTTCTTCACTGCTGCACGCTCTGCAGCCTTGGTCCTCTTCACATCTGATGCAGATGGAAGAATTGGAGTTGGGGTAGGCGCAGGAGGAGCAGAGGAATGTGGTTGATTTTCTTCAGGCACAACTGATGCAGTTGCCCTGACCTCTTCATTTTCTTCAGGCGCACCACTAGTGGATGCCCTGGCAATTTCATCAGTGGCTGGAATGCAGTCATCAGCCCTGGAACTTACATTTTCTTCAGCAGCTTGAATGTCATCAGCGGTGCTGGCATGTTCTTCAGTTGGCTGAGCAGATGCTTCAGTCTGAGGAATTTCTTGTTGCGATGGGGCTGCAACATTGGAGGTGAACTTCTCAGTCAGTTTAACAAACCTGACCTTGGCTCCTTTCTAATCAGCATAGTAAGCATTGAAATCATCGTTGAGGACTTTGATTTCAGACTGGATCTTCAGAAGTTCATCAGTTGTCATAGAGACAACATTGTTCTTCAGGAATTTCTCCTTCCTATACTGCGCTTTCTTGAGCTGCCTGGCCTTCTCAAATTTCCATTTCTCTTCTTGGATGAAGGCAGTCAGCATATGACTTTGGCCAGGAGTCAGCTTGAGTTCAGGCATAGGAGTGTTTGGGTCCTTGTGCCAGAGATCAATGTAATCGAGGATCAACTTTGGATCCAAAAGCAGAGGCACATTTGTGCCCTTGGCTCTAGCGGCCCTGACTTGCCTATCTCTGATAATTTCAGCAAGTTCTTCCTCATCAGCTTCGTCTTCTTCAGACGGCACTTGGAAGGCGACCTGCTTCTTGTGACGACTTGGGCGAGAGCCTCGTCCAGCAGTGGTCTTTGTCTTCAGCAGAGAGGGTCCTGTTGAAGAATTTGGTGCAGCTGAGGAACTAGCTGAAGCTCCTGAGGCAATAGAGATGCCTGTAGTCCTTTGGCATGTGGCAAGATGCACATGTGCTGAGGATTTGGTCGGAGCAGCTGAGGACTTTGGAGGAGCAGGATCAGCATAAGGAATTGGCCGTGAGGGCATTGAAGGTGAAGCACTTGGCTTACGCGCAGGCTTCTTTGCCATGGATTTCTTCGGCTTGACAGAGACCTCAGCGGCAGCAGCAGTAGGAGAGTCTTCATTGAATTTCCTCACTGCTTTTCTAGCTTGTTTAGCCAGCTTGGCCTGGCGCTTGGCCCATTCATCAGGATAATCCTCACCACGCTTGAGGATGGTGAGATCAGCTTCTTGGCCAGGTGCCAACAGAGGTCTTGAGCATGGAGGATTGAGTGCGAATTTCTTCATGTATTTGGGAGTCACATACCTGTACTCCCTCCACTCTCTTGCCCATCTCCTCTCTATCTTCTGAATGCGCACCTTGGCTGATTTTTATCTTCCTCAGGGGGTGTGCAGTACCCAGCATAGATGTCCTCAGGGATTTCAAATGCAGTGTTGATCTCAGGCCTCTTTCCTCCTTTCTGTGGCTTCTTTCCATCAGCCATTTTCTTCAGATGAGGAATTTGAACAATTGAATTCTCTGAAGAAGTATGCAACCTTTCTTCGAGGAATGCTGCACATGAGTTAAGTTGATGAGAACCTAGTGATTCAGCAGCGGACATGAGTACCTGTGAACAGAGTATAGTTGCGAGGAATTTGAAGAGGTCATATGCGTTCTCAGAAGATTTTTCAAAAAGAACAAGTTTGAGGAATTTGACCAGATGAGTCTTGAAGAATTTCACTAAGCGTTCTTTGTCTTAGGTTCCAGAGTTGTATAGATCGAAGATCCACACAACTGAGGAATCTTGAAGAAAAATTATTGCTTAGAGAAACGAATCAAGAACAGATGACATGTGAGGTGTTTAGTGTGTGAAGAATTTGAAGAATAAACACCTTTGAAGATTTTGTAGAAATCATTTGAATCAAAGAGGGCAGTAAAAGTAACTTTTAATTACCCTGAACGAAGAACACGACGAACTGTGAGGTAGAGATGAGAAGTTCGTCTTTGCAGATCTTCCACGCCCTAACTTGGCGGAGGAAGATGGCTACGGTGGCGGCGGAGTGAAGATTTCCGCGGCCGGCGCGAGTACGGCGGCGACGAGGTCGAGGTAGTGAAGCTCTTCCTCACCGGCGACGATGAAGTAGCGGCGGCGCTAGGGTTTGAGAAGCTCGAGCTGGAGAGAGGTCGAGCAGAGTAAAGGAAGTGAGGAAAGGGAGAGGGGGTATTTATAGCCACGGTGAAAAACTGTTCGCCCGAAGAAATTGGACGAACGTGCCCCTGACCCTTCTCATTCGCTTGACATGTGTCACCCACGTACTGAGAAGCGGAGATCGTGTTAGATCGTGGGTGAATAGATAAGTATTTCGTGGGATGCGGAACGGTTTGAGCGGCAAAGCCGAAAATTTGGATAAGATAAGTTAAAAGTTCCGTTTGCAAATTCTTCAGCTGACAAGGACAGAGTGATGATTTTGAACGAGTTTCAAATAGAACGCATATGAAGAATTTGTGAATAGATTGGGTTGAGTATAGCATAGAGGGGGAAGGGTCCGATCACATTCACTTAGCAGAAAAACCAACTTGAAGAATTAGCCATAAGTGAATGCTGTAG